>NC_072472.1:4033387-4050887 GCF_027596085.1 Anoplopoma fimbria | reverse complement strand
AATAGCTCTACAGGTAAAAGGAGAAATATGTATTTTTGATTTTTCTGTGAACTGTCTGTTTGCATAATGCATCCAAGAGGAAGACTCAAACTAAAGTTTAATTGCAATCTTTGGAGCCAAACGTAACTGACTGATGGAGTCTGCGTTTTCACACTGAAAATTTGATCAAGGTCAAAACCTGAGACACAATGACTCAATTTTTTGGCCTTTAGAATGTTTTTCCCAGTCTATACCATCTATTAACACAAACGTTCTCATTGAAAGCATCACAAACCCTAATGTTACTTCTGAGGAAAGCATTAAATTCAAAATGTTTGCTGCATACACATGAAATCAACAAAAAAACCCTCAAACTGGTTGTTGGTTATGAAGACAATGGATTGGAAGTGCTGCTGCATCTTTGTGTCTTCTTCAGTTTTGTGATGGGCTCATTGCATAGATACAATATGGTCTAAAAAAGGATAACATGCAAGTATCTTTCACATATAATTTAAGACACACTGTAGGGTTAATGCATTATTAAATTGCCTTTATTTTAAATGGCTACATGTATTTTAAATAACTTCATCTGGGTCATTATCAGTAGTAAATAACATTCATTTATTTATTTAAATATATATTGCTTTTGTTGTTTGTTAAGAGTTTAAAGACATGAAGTTGAAAGAGTGTATTTTGTTTTATGATAAATAATTAGTCAGCCTGATTAGACACTTTTAGACGACTGATCTGTTTTGATAAGAGCCTAATCCAGCAGTAGAGCGTTTGTTTGTGTAAATGACTGATTTGAGTGGATTTGCAGCCACAATGAAGCATCATGGCTGGTTTTCAATATGTGGCCACATCCACACATCATCACAAATTATCCAGTGTTATATCAAAGGTGTTGATTTTTCATTAGCAACATTTTTCCCGTCGCAATTGTTTGGAGATGACAAGTGTGGATTGGAGTGTTGTTTGTCCTCTCGTAGAAGTGAAATGACTCCGAGGTTCAGCTGTTGAAAACCATCAAAAGCTTGGAAGGGTGTGAACGTAGACAAACACTGACACACTGCTGACTTCTATGCTTTCAGAGCGAAATCAACACGGATGATTCTGCAAAATATAAAGAGAGCTTTCAAGAAGAAAATTGGAGACGGAGCAGAAACAACAGTGACACAGATTTGAATAAGCAATACAGTTTATCGGCAGTTTGTGACAAAAGTCATAGAATGCATCTTTTGGTTTAGTGTACAGGGACACAAATAGTCAGTTGTCTTCGTGTTGCTCGTAACAATTTTTGGGGGAAGGCATTACTATAAAAAAGAATGTTAGGTTTAAGCAACAAAAGCACTTAGTTAGGTTAGGGAAAAGCATCATGGTTGGGTTTACAATAACTACATACAGTTTGAGGCAACAAAACCATGAACAGTTAGGTTAAGGCAACAAAACCAACAGTTAGGTTAAGGCAACAAAACCAATAGTTAGGTTAAGGCAACAAAACCAGGGACAATTATTTTATGGCAACAAAACCAGGAACAGTTAGGTTTAGGCAACAAAACCAGGAACAGTTATGTTTAGGCAACAAAACCAACAGTTGGGATTCGACAACAAAACCGTAAACAGTTAGGTTTAGGCAACAAACAAACAGTTAGGTTTAGGCAACAAACAAACAGTTAGGTTTAGGCAAAAAAACAATAATTAGGTTTAGGCAACAAAACCACAAACAATGAGTTTAAGGCAACAAAACCAGGAACAATTATGTTATGGCAAGAAACCAACAATGAGTTTAAGGCAACAAAACCACGAACAGTTCGATTTAGGCAACAAAACCAGGAACAGTTTGGTTTTTGTGTGTCCGCTACGATTAAGGCTCCTAATTTACTTTTCATTTGCATTATTTTGTCCTGGTCCACAAGAAAAAAAACAGCAAATTCATGTCCCTGTACACAAACCAATAGTTGCATTTTGTCAATATTTCACAAACTGCCGTTATACTGGGCTGAAATAACCCAAACTCAATTAATCAATTTAATAAATGCTATAAAAGGAGTAACACTTATCTCTGCATCTGTAAGTTAAATCCCCTCTCTACTAAAAGCAACATCCTCAGATCCTCTTGAAAGAAGGACGTTATTTCATTACTTCGGTACAAACGTTGTGCTTGGAAAGCGACGCTGTCTGTCTGCAGTGTCAGCAGCACATCTGGTGCAGAGCCGGAGACGACATGTCACCTCGGCTTCCTCGGCTCGCCCTGACAGCCAGGAGCTAATGACCTGGAAGGATACGCGGTCCCTCCACATATGGGCCTCTCTGACAGCGTGAGTCCGCCTGTGCTGATACGTATTTGTGCACCTTCAATTTCGATGCGTCCACACCTCTGCTCAGGTTGTTGCGTAGTGTGTGTAAAGGACTCGGACCTTTTCTCCAGCGCTAAGGGAGTCCCAGTACATCTGGGCCTGTGGTCCTCCCCACTAGCCCAGTAATTAGGACAGGACATGCTGACCAGTAGCGCCCTCAGCTGGGACCAGTGACAGAACAAGGACAGATGAAATTATCCACCTGGATGCCTCACATGGATTTTTCTACGACCAAAAGTTGTGTTTTGACCCATTTAAAAGGACAAACTTAATGCTTCCTCATGTCACTACTGACCATTGTGGAAGTTTTCTCGTGCTTTTCCCAGCTGTTGTATTCGAGTGTTTTGCTGAGGTGGAATGCTCTTTTCAAAGGTCATCATGAATAACTCATTATGGAACAAGTCCTGCGTAAAACACGAAGGTTTCGTTTTAGTTATTTATTCATATCTCTGACTGATCATTGAGGGCAGGACGTCATTTAAAATGAGTTAAGTCAGATAAACAAAACAACAACTGAAAAAAAAGGACTGAAAAACAAAGCAAAATCTCTACAAACTAAGATCAGAAGATAAAATCAACTAAAACAATTACACACTACTGATACACAGTGACTTATGCTGATGGTGGTGTTGGGACAGGACTGGTCCTCAAGGTCTGTTGGAGGTCGTTCCATGAAACGGGAACACTGACCAAAGAAACTGTTTCAAAAATGCTCCTTGCAAAGCAGGTCGGGAAAAACAGCTGATGAGCCGGTGGAGAAGGGACGCATGCACAACCAGCTTGTCAATAGTCAATAATGGGTAACAAATTTATACAATGCTGATGTCAAGTTCTTGCTGTTGCTCTGCTCTTGAATGAGGAAAAGGGGTGAAATTAAAAATCGCTAATGCCCGCCTCTGGCTTGATTTGAGTGGCTGCCTCAAGTGTGTCAAGTGTGACTTTTATGTCCAAAAAACGTCTGAAACCTGCTTTACAAGAGAAGCGCCGTACCAGAGGAAACAACGGTTTTGCAGGCGACACAATCGGTCTAATCGGCCCCTTAGGGTCCAAGGTTCCAACCATAGACCGTATATAAGAAGTGGACGTAGTCATTGTGACATCACCCATTGGTTTGTGGACTGCCGTTTTAAAAGCCTTGAGTGTGGTTATTTTACCGTCACCATCTTGGATTACGGCTGTAGCCATGTTGTTTTTTTCCGCAACCAATGAACAGAAGTTACCATATTTGGAATGCGCTTCTTCAACCACAGTAAGGCCGCACTAAAGCATATAGTAAAGTAGTAAAGTATAGTTTAGTATAATATACTAAAGTACATAGTAAAGTTTTCATTCCTTTTGTGTATTTTTATCTTGTATATTGTTGTTATTATGTTTGTTGTTCGCTGCTGCTGGCTTTATATTCTGCTTTATTGTCTATTTTACTCTTAATAGGACCATTATTTATTAAATGAACATCATGCTGTATTGAAGAAGACTTGAAACTAGAGATTGAGACCATAAACTCATGTTTACAATGTTTACTGAGGGAATAAATCAAGAGAGAAGTAGACATATTACATTACATTACAGTCATTTAGCAGACGCTTTTATCCAAAGCGACTTACAGGAAGTGTATTCAACATAGGTATTCAAGAGAACTACTAGTCACCAGAAGTCATAAGTGCATCTCCTTTCTTAAACAAGCATCTTAAAGCATAAACCAGAGCAAAAGTATAGTGCAGAGGCAAATTACTTCATCATTAAATAAAAGTGCAGAATTACAAACAGCATCTATGCCCTTTAAATCACATCACTATCATCCATATACCTACAAAACATAGGGAAGTTATTTTTCTTTTGCGTAAGTGCAGATTGTCTCATCATTGAACAGGTGTGCATCATTAGGGTGGTTGAGCCACAAGGGACCAGACAAGTTAATGGAGGAAAAGGTGAAACTCATCTGCAATAGATGACTGTTTTATTAAAGTCAAAGGGCATCTGTGTGTACTTTAGTATGCTGTAGCTAAAATTAGAAGTATCCTGGATAACTGTGTCGTTTGTAATTTGCTGTACCTGTTTTTAGCTCACACCGTGCTCATCGTTGGTTCCAGTTGAGTTAAAAGCTAAAAAAAGATTTACATGCCAGTTACTGGTTTCTGTTAGGAGGACAGATTACTGTGAGACTTTTCATTTGTTTACTCTACTCCAGCTTCTTTGTTTCTCTTCTCAGTTTCATTAACATTTTGGATCGTAAAACTCTTTTTGTTTTTACATTACATTACATTACATTACAGTCATTTAGCAGACGCTTTTATCCAAAGCGACTTACAGGAACAGTTTTTGGCATGGACCCCAGCCTGCAGTTGCTGCATCGCTTTGTTTATGCTCCTTTCGCTTCGTGTTGACCTTCGCTTCGTCCTCACTGGGAACAAAAGCAAAGCGTTAGTTTGGTGGATGACTGTAATTAGATACTACAACACTGGCAGTCTATGAACTCTGACTTGAACTCTCTCTCTCTTTTTATTTCATGCTGTAACATCACTCCTTTATATGAAGACAGAAATGTTCCATGTACCATAACACAGTTTTTACTTTTGCATGACTCTAGAGTTATATTGTGACAGATAATGCAATAAATATCCACTTCAGTAAATCACACTTAAACCAATTAAGGCATGTGACACGAGGGGCTCGGCTCCTCGGACCCCCTCCGCCTCCCAGCTGAGAAATGTGTTTCATGAGGCGTTATTTCAGTGTTTTGCCATCGATTCCCATGATTGATCCCGCTCCCCCCGCCCGCTGGGCAGCAGGTTCTTCTTCTTGATTTAAAACCAATTATGTGATGATGATCTCACGCAGACGGCCGCTGTGAGTGTGATGTGTTCGGATGGGAGAATGGAGGAAGGAGGATAAATCACCAAACGGTGTCGGAGCGAGGACACTTTGAAGCATATTTTATCTCTCTTCCTGTCTTTTTCACATCATTTCCTTCCCTTACGATTATTCTACCTGAACCAAAACACCCTTTTGGATTCTTAATATGTGCATTTTTCCGTCTCAATCTGCCAGGGTCAATATTATGTTTTTATCTCCATCATACAATTAAAATAAATCCACTTTTAGCTGTGTGACCAGCAAGCAACAGTTATCATGGCGTCCTGAGCTTCGTGCAACACACACACTAAGAAACGAATCCTCCTCGTATTTACTTTGTGATCTCAAGTGAGAATTTTACATCTTCCCAATATGAAATCCGCCTCCTTGATCTAATATTCATGAGAATTAATCTTGGTTTTAACACAAAGCCAGTTTATTACTACACTGCCTTATTGAATGCCAACTAAGTAATTGCACATAACCAACGCAGAATTCCCCCAGCAATCACAAACCGACAGGGACCTTCGCTGATTAAGGAAAAAACAAAACATGTTGCTCTGCCTGGCGAGGATGAAATTGCAAGTTATTATTTTTTTTCTCCGTCTTGTTTTAATGAGGTGACTCATTTACAGTTCTCCTATTTTTGTCCTCCTCACCATCTTTCTGACAACCCGTTGAAAGACCTCTCACCTCGTTTTCCACTCAGGGCGGAGTGGTAACAAGGAGGGATCGAGATGACATTTGCATCTGCAGGTTCATGAATCTTTAAGAGCTTATCTGGCGTATATTATGAGGGCATCAATTTCCATAACAGTGTCAAGTAGGATATGGAGTTCTACATGCCAGGGGAAAAAACAATTATCATCGAGATTTCATTGAATTTGATAGCTGCAAGTTTCTGTCATGTTTGGGGGTGTGAAGGAGTTGATGAGATCATGACTCACAAGATCATGTCATGTGCGGTGGCGATAGGAAAATAATATGAAGACCATCTGATTTGGTTATGGTTATTTAAAAACAAGAATAAAAATAATTGTCGTCGTCCTATCTATATATAGCTTGTAACTTAAATGCTGTTTGACAAGTTTCACATGATGGAGCTTCACACTGGCTCATGAATGCATCACACATCTGCATGTTCATCATTTTGTACTTTTTTAATTTGGTAGAATAAATCCCTAAATGCTTGACAATTGTCCTGACATGCGAATTACATGGCTGATGCTCTTTTAAAGGCAGCCAGACGCAAGCTCTGAAATGATCCCTCTCTCTCTCTCTCAGACACACACACACACACACACACACACACACACACACACACACACACACACACACACACACACACACACACACACACACACACTCAATTTCCTCTCAAGTTGAGTTCTGCCAATCCACATATCGCTCCAGAAAAGTTAGCGCTTACAATTCACTGGAGATCATCCTCTTATGGAGAGCTGCCATAAGGGGTCAATTACCGAGAGTTAGCAGCATCAGGTATTAAAGCATTCCCTTTCATCAGCTGGAATACGTTCCTCCGCTTCCGTGTTAGTCCGACATCAAGCTCTCGACTTCCCCTCGGTCTTATGTTTCTGACAGATGTAGTTAACCACCGAGCTCTCAAGGAGCAAAAGTGCTCATTTTCTTTTATGTCTTTTTCTACAGGAAAACCCCTGACATGGTGAGGAAGGAGCTCCACACTGCTGGGAAGCCGAGATAACCTCCTCTATGTGCTGTATTTGACTGCATGCTTCATCTGGTTTTGTATTCTTGGTCATGATGTTGCTTTTTTATGCTGACTTCATGTCCAGAAAAATATTTTCATTGAGTGCTTTTTACATGCACCCATCCGTTTTCTTATATAAGTATGTACATAATCTGGTTTCAGAACCTGGTAAAGCCTTTATCCTGATTTTAAGCCACTCTGTCAACTACAAAACTATGTTCCCATACAATTAAACTGCACTCTAAATTGTATTTTTGCAGTTTGGAAAAGTATGAAATCGTTGGTTAATACTGTAAATTGAAACAAAAGCTAAAAAAACGCTATAAAACAACTTTGTTAGGTTAAGGGTACAAAACTACTTATAAAAAACATCATGGTTTTGCTATAAATGACTACGAAATTGGAACAAAACAAAACAAAAATGCTACAAAACTATTCTGTTAGGTATGGGAACAAAACTACAAAATCATCATGGTTTGGCTTTAAATGACTACAAACTTTAAACAAAACAACTTTGTTGCAAAAGTCCTGTGTTGTTTTTTTTAACCCTTCCTACTTCCGCAACTTCTGCAAACTTATTTTTGATTTGCCAAATGCAAACGTAGTCAATAACAAAATATGTTTCCCTCGAAATTTAAAGCACAATGCAGTTGCATTGCATGGGAACATAATATTAAGTAGACAGGGCTGTTTTAAGAGTACTCCGTGCCATGTATGCTAGCACTTCATCAACTCAAGTTTTGCAGTCATTGGTTTAACAAAATGTTATACTTTAAATCAATAAATCAGATCAAAACATTGATTCTGTTATGAACATATGTACAGGGATATGAATAACCATGAACATAACATCCTGAATATCATCAACATAGGATTAAACTCATGTAAACATACTTAGTGAGACTTTCACCTGTCTAAAAAAGGGCTTAAAAGTACAATAGATATTTTTGTCAATGTAGAGGCTAAGCACCACATAAAAGTATTCCTGAATATGGGCTGAAATGCAATTATTATAAAGCAAATTCAAAACACGAAAAAATGTCCTATATAACTAAGTAAAGACTAACCAAAGCAACATATCCAGCTCAGTTAATAAGCAAATAGGTATTTTCTTAATTTCAGATGTTACACAAAAAAACTGAAATCTTCAGATCTTTAGAACAAGAAAAGAGACTCAATGATGCCTTCAAACGCAAACTTGTTGTAAAAGGTTGGAATCTGCAATGAAAAATCCATTTTATCAGCACTTCCTGTACTTTACCGAGTTCTTTTAGAAGATGGACCTTGCTTTCCAAATTACCGTCTAAACTCTGTGAAGTGAAACACACTCTCGCTCACAGCAAATGTCCCACTTCATGGCTCCTTATGACAGGAAATAAACAATAAGGAAACACATATGGTATACATTTATGCATCACTCTGGCTTAGCACAAGAAGACTTTTACTCTTTAATACGACCTCGAGTGTGTTTCCTTTAGGACTGTACAACCCAGAAAATGAAGACTTTCATGTCCACCGCCGACCTGACCTGATTCGCCACAGAGGGAGAATAATCTGTAAAATATTAGTAAGCTTTGTAAGTCTGATGTAAAGTACGATGTCACATGTGGACTATTAAACCTGTTTTAAGCAATGCTCTAGTCGAGGATTAGTCTTAATCAAAGTCTGCGAGATGAGCCCCGGGCTTCGTAGCACTTGATGAAATTATTGACCTGTTTCATATTTTTTCGTTTCATGAGCCAAAATTGGATTGCTGTGGGCTACTGCTGGATAAACATGCATTCAGAAGGGAGGTCATGCATTTGCGGTGGTTTCTATGGAGCTAGAGCATGTGCAGCAATGACAAGACCGCTAACATGTCGGCATTAGTCATTTCTTTAACATGCTTAAGATGACGTGTGTTTAGGTTCAACTGACAAGCGACCTCCTGGGGGTCCTCTCTTGAGAGAAATAGAAAACCATTTACTTTAATAACAGACTGTTCAGAAGCAGCTGTATATGCAGTAATTGCTGCTGGGTAGGCTAATATCAAGCTTTATTGTCTAGTTGAGAGAGGTTAACTAAGGTTAACATTAAGTTTAATTATGACATCACATCCAAATTTATCTAGCGGATCTGTATAAATCTCCAGTAGATCTGTATTAATGTTCCAATGACATTGCCTATATGGATGGAATTTCCATTTAGGCAATCCCTTCAAACGCAAAATCCATCTTAACATGTGGAACACTTCAACTATTTTTTCCCACGCTGTATTGAAGAAGACTTGAAACTAGAGATTGAGACCATAAACTCATGTTTACAATGTTTACTGACGTAATAAATCAAGTGATTAGTAGAGTCAATTTATCATAGACTTCTATACAATTGGACTTCTTTTGCAACCAGTGGAGCTGCCCCCTGCTGGTCGGTAGGGAGAATGCATGTTTTAACACACTTGGCACATTTGGTTTTACACGGCAGAACTGGAGGTTTCCGCTTGGGTAGAAGGTAGAGGTTTGGTAATCACCCCCCTTTGAATATACTCTCTCAAGCTAGTAGACTAACACACATGAGGGAAAACAAAGACACGTCTAATGACAGAAAAAAGGAGACAGGGTTCTATTGACAGTGGGATGAAAGTTGTTCAGCAAAGCTATTGACAGCTGCAGCAACGCTAATGAGTCATCACTGGGAGGCCTGATGTAAACAAGTCAACAACAATCTTGATAAAAACACACAATCAACAGTCTTCAGTCTGGATGGTCCCTCGGGTGAATCAGAGCCAGACTCAACACAGACTTCTCATTGTCTTAATGATCCACTGAAAGCTCATTTGATTCTTGAAGAAGCGAGGGGGAGAAATTGAATGAATAATTCACCGTAATAAACGAAAAGAAATGGATCTTCATTTTTACTTTATTGCTGAACCTTTTGGAGAATTGAAAAAGGCACTTCATTAAGCTACTGCTTAATAGGCACATCCATCTAAATCATACATCTGGCTTAATGGCAGCATACTACTATTTATATTTGAATGTTTAAATCCCTGGAGTAACTGGCCAGTGTTGGATGTGGCATTCAAATCCAATGCTCGCTGCTCTATCTGATATTTAGTTGAGATTATTAAAATTTAATCATAGGTGCTGCCAAGATTTCCTTTTCATCTGATTGCAAAAAAAAAAAATAGTCTGATATTTCTTGTGAGTGGTCATAAGAGTGGGGGTGTGAGTGTTTCAAGTTTGACAGCTTTCCAGCCCGTTATTGCCAAATGATTCTCCTCATATCTCTTTAAATAGAAGGATGTCATATGTATAATGTTATAAATTTGCATGCATAGTTGCTATTCATGCATAGTTACTTCAAAAGCCAACTTTGGCAAGTATCAAGGATAGCTTAGAAACAATAGTTGACATTTGGAAAGTCTGTGCTATTTCTGGTAATGTGGCTGTGGGTGTAGAAAGTGCTACTTTCTCAGGACTTTAATACAGATGACTTGGTTCTTATCAACCAGTAACCTCAATGCTGAAAAATGAAACCAATGCAGAGGAGCCAAAAACTGCAAATGGCCACTTGAGGCTGGCTCGATAAGCAGGTTAATCTCCATAGACCCCCATGTAAAAATGCTCAACTTTACAGCAGAAATGAATATGTTGGCCTTGTAAAAAAATACAATATTGAGGAAGACTTGAAACTAGAGATTGAGACCATAAACTCATGTTTACAATGTTTACTGAGGGAATAAATCAAGAGAGAAGTAGAGTCATTTTCTCATAGACTTCTATACAATCAGACTTATTTTTGCAATCAGAGGAGTCGCCCCCTGCTGGTCAGTAGAGAGAATGCAAGTTGTAAGACACTTCCATATTGGATTCGCTCTTCAGAACCAGAGGTTGCTGCCTGTACGTGACGTGCTGGAATGAGAACCTGTTGGTGGTTTAGTTGCTATGGAGGACATTGTATTGGAAGAGCTGATATTCCATGGAAAACAAATGAAAAACGTCACTAATAAAAAGGCTGATGGAAATGTGATTAGTTCTGAAAGTATTTGTTCATAAACCAAAGCAATGGACACAATTACGTTCTGATCGGATGATGATGTAGACTTCTGAACACTCATAAGATCTAAGGGAGGCAATGAATCAGTGATGTCTCTTCTGTCTTTCTCATCTTAATCTCTCTTTTCATCCTTTTTAAATGTAAATTATATTTAATTTGCTTTTAAGTAAATCTCTTGATTGCCCAATGTGTGAAGTGCAATGATTGCAATTAGAGGTCCAACTGTGATAAAGATTTTTCAGTGTCATTATATCCCATTATTAAATACTTAAATAATTTTATTATCTAAAGAAACCAAACTATATTTTATATTTATACCAAGGTCATTTGTTTGTCTTTTCAATGAAATGTGATGGAAGGTTGGACCCTGGTGAAGGTACAGTGATTATTGATCAAATATTTATTTTCCAGTACTGATTCAGTCATATTGCAAAGGTTTGTTTTTGCGTTGAAGATGAGCATTTATAAATTCTAAAACAGCCTCAATGAGTTGAATGAAAAACATCTTCAGATTCAGACTAATTACTGTAAAATTTCAATATCAATCACTTTGTTGTGATCATGAGAATACCATTTTTTTTTATCTCATCATATTGTATTAATTACACTGTGAACTCGGATGATTAATTTGTTATCTCACTATGACTGGGATTCAAAAAATAAACTTAGTGCTCTCAGTTTCTGTTGTGAACATTTCTGATCCTCATGGTGGTTTCAAAATATATATATTTTAAATCATGTTTTATATTAGTGACCATCAATGTCACTTCACTGTTGTTAGTGAGTGACCAACACACATTACATTGATTAGAATAATCCTTAATGGAGGGTCAACCTGGTTCTGTGTGACAGAAGCTACCCCAATCAAAAATAAATAGAAGACTCAGTAAATAAATTAATATGCCATTAATTTAAAAAAATGCTACAAAAAAATGTAGCTATTAATAAATCCCCCAAAATTGACTTAAAATTCATATATTTGTTCTAATTTGCTTCTTTATTTATTTGCTTTGGTTTTATTTCCACTATTTATTTGCTTTCCTTTTTAATATTACCTTTTTCTAATATTTCCTTTATTTTTATACTTTTTTTGTATTTATTTATTGCCCAAATCCTCCACACTGCCCCTTTAAGTCATTTGCTGATCGAGTTTTTGTTTCATTTTCAGGATTCTTTATTTGTTGCCTTCAGGCTGATATATATGTCTCAGACTCTTTTACACTCAGAGCAGGTAATTAAAATAATCAATATTTTATATATAAATGCAGCTCATAATTAACAGCTTTAAACAAATGTCCCAGGGAAGAGTATGCAGATACTGCAACCCTGTATATCCTTATTAGAACATCTTCAATGTCACTTAGACATTCATCATCTTCACCTAAGATTTTTTTTCAGAGTGAACGTATCATAATAATGAGAAAATAGCAATGTTTATTGTTTTTTGGTGGTATAATTTGTGAGGTGGAAGTCTAAAATAATGCAGCTGTTAATATGCTGTTATCGTATTTATATATGACTTTGATCTCATTAGTCTAATTGACTCATTAACCTTTTTTTTTGCTTCAACTGCAGTAATCAGATGTGTTGCACGGGCTAAATTTATTCTGCAGTGAATTTACTTTCCATTTTTTCAAATATCTGGAGACCATGTTCCGGGGCAAATTAACACTCCTGAAGTTTTAACAGATTCAGTATTGGAAACGAGAATAACAAACTTCTGTAACAGTGTTAATTGTGTTGAAATGTACCTGCTAATTGTATTCCCACTCTGTCAGAGAGCAGCACGAAGGCCAGATATTTGCAGAAAATAAAACTGCACAGTTTCCGCAGAGTGTTTGTCTAACAGCATTGTGTAATTCAGAAAATTGGCGATATTAAAAGTGTATGTCACCCTTGACAGTTTACGACTGCAGAGTGTTCCCTGTGGGGTTTTGTTAAGCGTCTGAAACGTGTAATGCATTATTGATTAGTGTTCTCGACAAACGATACAGATAAAGTGTTTATCCAGCAGCATTTATTGGCTCCTCCACAACAAAATACCTGATAACAGGATTTATTTACTACAAAGTAAGAAGCAATGTAGTCCCAAATTTAGCAAAGGTGTTAAAGTAATATAAGACTGATATAAAATCTGTTTTTAAATCTGTAAATAAGACCATACCTGTATTCTGCAGTATTTATGAGGATATTATCTTAATATGGAAAGAGTGACAGATGCGGAATTCACCACTTTAAATCAAAGACTCCCTGGCAGCAGGTTAATCATTTAACATTGACCATGTACAAATGCGCAGTAAATTATGTTTGACCTTTTCACTGAGAGGGTTGCTGCAGCAGGAGAGTACAGGCTCAAAGGAATAATTTAATTCCTTTTAAAAGTGATGTTAGATAACAACAGTTTAACAGTTCAGATCTTTTATACAAGAAAAATGATATAAGATCTTTGTCCACTCCTTCTCTACATCGCTCTCTTTGTGGTTTGGAGTATCCAGAAGTTGTATTTTCTGGCTTTATTTTTGCCGTTATGATGAAAAAGTAAGCAAACTTTTGCCTTTTTATATGATGTGAACCACCACATCATCTTGAAGGAATAATTCAGGAATAACACTGGTTCTTTAAAGCCGGGAAGGTCTTTATTCCCTTCATTCAGTATACTTTTAAAGGTAGCCTAGCATAGAAGTGCTAACGCTAGTTTATGATGTGCTAACGTACTATGCTCAATGTTAGCTCCACAGGTTTTCACGTAGAAACGTAATGTTTTAGAAACCTATATCTCCTTCCAACCTCTCCGGGTTACAAGTATCACTATGACACAACGTTTAACCATGACGAGCTCCAAAGCCACTAAACCAATCTGAAGATTTATAGAATCTGAAACCATTCCATAAGAGTCTTTGAACCAGCGCAGGATAGTTGTTGGACATTATTACATTAGCAGCATCGATGGACGCTAAATTGCTTGCTAGAAGCTATAAAATCAAGTTGGTACAAATTTCTTTTGTTGACGTAACGATTGAGAATTTGACCAAAACTGATTCAAATCATTGGCTGCTTCGAAACGAATTCATAGCCACTGATTTAATAGATAATAAAATGACTGGGCAAAATAAAAAAAGTGTGAGTCTCGAACAACTGTAGCAGGAAGGTTCGTCTGTGGAATGTTTGAAATGGTTATCTTTTATTCTTGAATACGTAAAAGATGTTGAACATATCATTACATTCATGAACCCTGTTGAGGTGCAGTGGCAAGCAGGTGCATACAAGGGAAAACTCAAATCCTCTGTGATTCAAAGTCCATTTCATGCACCACCACCTGTTTTAGGACAGAGGGCATTGGATAACGCCCTATAAATGTAACTCGACATTACACCAACATCAAAGCGGAGGGGAACACAACAGATAGTCACCTGCTTCACCCTCTGGAGTGCACAGCAATCCATCAAGGTCATCGCGAGCAGCTATAAGCAGGCAATCCAGTTTTATCAGTATTTGGGACAAACAGGTTTTCAATCCCAACTATAATTCAATAGCTTAAAGCTGCAGCACTCAGCGCTCTGTAATTTCTATTTCTGACGTAGAGTCTGCTGCCCTTAGCTATGTTATATCAACTTGCTTGACAGAAATAACCCCAGTTTATCAAACAAGTGACTTGTTCACGTCCCAGCTTGCACATAAAAGAGTCTTAGGCGGTTACAGTATGGTGATGGCTGTCTGTTTTTTTCTTTCTCTCTCTGCATCTCTATGTCTCTGAGTGGGTACTCTTATTTGATAGAAATACCCACTTTGGGGCTCAGCAGTGCAGACAGAGAGATTCACAGTTTTTTGTTGCAGGTACAGCTGGTCCCCCTGGGGGAATCAGCCCGGCTATGCCTTTGGACCGGCTGAATGCATCGCTCAGCTACTTCCCCTTTTTCTCTCAGCTGGATGTCTATGGCTCATTCACCTTGTTGAGAGTGCAGGGCAAAGAAAGAGCCCAAAGAGCCCAAGAAATAAATGGTTGAAAAGTGCAGCCGGCACACAAAAAAAGCAGAAGGGCATAGAAAGAAAAGACAGAGGCAAAAAAAAGGGAAGAAAGAATAACTTGGAGGGAAGAACTTGCTCTATTAATAGGACAGGTGACCACACTGGTCACTGCCAATCAGTGCCTGTAAATCCTGGTCCTTACTATCCAACCTGAGGTGTGCAGTCTCTCACCCGCCTCCTCCGCAGACAGATGGTCAACAAAACCAATTAACCTTTCTTCTCCTCTCAGTGTCTCCCACTGCAACCAACATTCACTTCTCTATTCAGGCCATTCACTGGTTGGGGAGGATGAGACTGGCACAACTTTAGCTGTTTTTTGCACCGAGAGAAGACCGCCACCCAACTGGAAGGTGAGCGTGAATCAAAGAGAGGTGAGTTAAGTCGTATTGTGCCCTTCAGAGTTATTGTCACCCCTTTGGACGAAATAAATGATGCCAAACAGTCGTAAACAAGAGCCAAAACATGTTAGAGGCAACAGTTTTTATGGTGTTGTTGAGGAGCAGTGAGTCCAAAGTCAGATTGTAATTCTGTCTTCAGTGCTCTGCAGGGTTATTCTGAAAAAGGGCAGCGATAGATAGATAGATAGATAGATAGATAGATAGATAGATAGATGGATGGATGGATGGAGATAGATAGAGATAGATAGATAGATAGATAGATAGATAGATAGATAGATAGATAGATAGATAGATAGATAGATAGATAGATAGATAGATAGATAGATAGATAGATAGATAGATAGATAGATAGATAGATTTGGAGTACAGTATATTAAAACAATTCCCTCAAACTAATATGGGCATGTCAAATACAAAACTGTGTTATTTCCAAATTATTTCACACAGTCTGCAGGAAAGCTACAACACTTCAAAGATGTCTACATTAACAGGATACCTGGCAGGCTTGTTGTGGATTAGTCAAATAAACCATGAAGGATAAACAAGACAAAAAAATGAGCAAGCAATTTCCTCCGCCTGAGAATATTTGTTTATTCAACTGAGCACAAGTTTTTTTCTAACGTGATACATTTTCAGTGTGATATAATGATTTGGTTAGCTGCACTGTTAATTTAATTCCCTCTATTCATTTTGGGCCTAATTTCATTCACGTTCAAGATGATGGCTCATAATTTGAGTCTCAGTGGATATTGTGACTCCTTATGATGTTGTCATTATATTCTCATGATATGATTTATGTTTCAAATTGACTTAGAAAATGTATGCAAAGGCCTCCAGTCATGCTGTTTGTGCTTCATATTACTTAGTGGAGGTTTCTATACATTGTAAAGTTAGAAGCATATTACCTTAAAATAAGAAAATAGATGACACAACTATAGAGATTATTATTTTTATCATTATGGTTGTGCTTATTGCAGAAACCACAAATTTAAGATGCAAGCAAGCAACAAGGATTAAGAGGGTATTTTGTTAATGACAAAAAGAAGAAGCCAGGTTGCATACAGTATATATAGAAACTAAGGAATGCACCATCCTGTCTTTGATAGTTGCTGGAAGAACACTGCAGCTTTATCTAAAAAATAAATGACATGATAATCAGTGGCCTTTGTGATTGAATTGAAAGTGTTGTTGCATTTATAGCCACACTAGTGGTGTCTGTAGTTTCTGTTGGTCCACCACTTTGGTCGTTAGTGAAATATATCATCATCTACTGCATGGATTGGAAGAAGATTCTGTACAGGCTTTAATGGTTCCCAGATGTTTCTATGAATGTTTCTACAATGCAAGTGTAAATGCATGTTGGTGTGCTGGTCTGAGGGAAAAGGCTGCTCTTTTGTTTCTGGTACAACGGATGCACAAGGATTTCTTTTCCTGGTTCATTTGCACTGACCTATCACAAGACAGTTAGACAATACATGATTGACACAACAAATGTAGGACAAATCCTAACAGGTGCAGACAGGGGCAGTATTGACATTTGAGAATAGAAAGTTGTTTTGAAAATCTAACCTAATGAAATGTCATGGCAGGTTTAAGCCCCATCTTTGTTGGTGTTACGTAGCACATGGAGCTCTCTCAACATCCCAGCGTTTCTCTGGTCACTGTTCACCTTGACAAGCGAGATCACCGCCACTGGTCTTTCTGCGCTAAGCGTCTCCTCTCCTCATCCCTCTGTGTGTGCTAGTGTAGATGCACCTCACATTAACCTTTGCTGGCCCTCTTTACATTACATTACATTACACAGGCATTTAGCAGACGCTTTTATCCAAAGCGACTTACAGGAAGTGTGTTCAACATAGGTATTCAAGAGAACTACTAGTCACCAGAAGTCATAAGTGCATCTCCTTTCTTAAACAAGCATCTTAAAAGCATAAACCAGAGCAAAAGTATAGTGCAGAGGCCTCTTCCCTTTAACATCTGTGTTTTGAGGATGATGTCTCCTCCTCTGTGACTGCTGCAAGCCCTAGCATTATGCAGCCTCAGAGTAGACTAAGAGTGAGCGCAAGACTTTCCCCTTTGATAAAGAAAAAACTAGATGAACCAGCCCTTAGTTATGCTGC